>NC_057809.1:259006931-259016493 GCF_018294505.1 Triticum aestivum | reverse complement strand
TCGCCCCCGACCCCGGCGCGCTCGCCCTCGACCCGTCAGCCCTCGCCTCCCTCCTCTGCTTCCTCCCCTCCCAACCTCGGCCATCGTCGGGCCTGCCTCCTCGCCCCTGCACCCTCTGTAAACCACCCCCCTCTCTCTCTGCTAGCTAGGGTTCTTCGGTTAATTTACTTAGGTTTTAGTTATGTTAATTAGGTTATCTATTTAGTTATGAATTTAGATAGGTTTCAAAATTAGCTGAATTTATATGCAAATTTGAACTGGACATGTGATATGTGGATATGTCATGTTTTGGACATGTCATGTTTTGGTAAATGATCCGAGTGGCCTATGTTACACCGGAATGTTGATTCATTTTCGTTCCGGTGAATTTCAGGTGCTCGATATGTCCATTTTTTTTAGCAATGGTCATGCCAAAATTTCCCGTGAATAAAGGCATGATTTGTGCTACATAGTTGGCATATCGAGTGCTGGCACATAGATTTCTTTTTATGTCATTTCTCATTTATTCATACTTTTAGAAATAAATGAGGACACTTCATCATAGGAAACATGTCGAACAATGAAGAAACTGGGCCTTCTGACCAAGATGCATACGAGATGGATTATCAGGGTGAACAAGACTACCTCGACTTTTTGACTGCTAAGCAAGGTTTGCAGGTCTGCCTCGATGATGGTACTGACGCCGACATCGACACCGACGGTGCCGGCACCGATGGCGGCATCGAGACCGGTGGGGAAGGTACCGGTGCCGATGCCGGTGCCTAAAAGAGGAAGCATAAGCAACAGAGGATACGAAAACCTAACAAACTAGGGATGGGACGACTTGTAATCACAAAGATGGCACCTGGCAGGTTTGAGCCGTTAGAGCCGGAAGAACCTTGCAAGTGCTATGGGAACCAAGTAGGATGCATCCTACGGGAATGCACGAGCATCAACGACGATGACTTAAGGAGTAAAGAACATTTGACGCAGCTACTCCTAACGAAGTTGCACAAGATATTCAAGTTCCCCGACCGGGATGATAACATAGAACAACCGTGGGATGATCCGAATATGAAAAAGATTGAGAATCACGCCATGGGCATGTTCAGCAATGATTTGGCCTCTTGGAAAGGGAGGGTGAAACAAGCTATTGAGGCTGAGGAACCCCTATCCAAGATTCTGGAGGAAAATCTGACACTTACGGAAGAGGAGTTCAAAAAGTTCAAGGACACTTGCGCTACCGAGGACGCTAAGGCTAAGGCTGCGAAATTCAAGAGCCTTCAGCAAAGGAACACAGGGAAGCATCACCTCTAAAGCCGTGGCTACCTCGGTAAAAGGCCCATATGGGATAAGGAGGACGCGGAACGTGAAGCCGCGGGTCTCCCAGACCCCTTCATGAAGTTCACCAACCCCTTGGAGCGTGACTTCATCAGGGCCCGCTTCAAGTGGGACAAGGAGAAAAAGGTTTTTTTACACGGACCAGATCACGAGGAAATTGATTAGACTACTGGAGAAGCAACACTAGCTTGCAGCCGAAAGCCCTACTTCTCCGATGAGGCCCAAGTGGGACACCCCTCTCAACCGGGCCTTGAACGAACTTAAGGGACTCCCTTTGGGCCAGCGGCCGCAATATGGTCGTGTGCACGGCGCTGGAGACGGCGCCACGTGGAAGGTGTTTTACAACGAGGGCCCGGAGGCCAAGAAGCAGAAAAAGAAGTTTAGTCAGGAGGACATCGACGCGAAGGTGAAGCTTGTGATCGAGAAAAAAGCAGCTGAGGACGCGAAAAAGCAGCCGAGGACAAATATGAGTTGTTACAGCAGGCAATCAATGCAGCTATAACTGCCTGCAAAAATGATTTCACTACTAACTTAGTTCCAGTTATCATCAACTGGACGAAGGAAAATCCTGACAAGACGGTACATGATTTCCTGTTGCCCAGTTTCGTCGGGAGCAACTCCATGAACAACAACATCATCACACCATCACTTGCCCATGCAACCGGGCCTCCTCTCGTAGCCGCTCCCGCTCATAGCAGGCCGTCCTCAGTCTCTGGCGCGCTCGGTGGGCCTTCGTCTTTGGTTGAGCTCGACGCCATCACGGTAATTACATGTCGCACCACCATATATATAATATTCCATTTTTGTTGCCTTTCGGATGTTTTACGCCACAGACATATGTGTTTGCAGGCGAAAGAAACCCTGTGCACCATACTCTACTTGATCAAAGGCCAGAAGGTGGACGTGGGAAAGGGGATGATAATGGACCCCTTGCAACCCACGTTCCACCACCAGCCGATCCCTGCTGGGCACTTCAGGGTTAGCTTGTCCAGTGTGAAATCGGGGCACGAGGATTTGCCTCCTCCAGTACAGCATGTGGGAGTGGACGACGAGACCCCGCTGCAGATTGGAAGCTGCAAGGGTTGGGTGCTGCTACGACCGAAGAATCTTATTCGTTTGGAGCCGGCCGAGAGCACACCAATAACCACACATCAACAAGCATGTGCGGAGACCACCACCCCGCCTACGCAATTACTAGCTCCTGTAGTGCCGGGTGAGAGCGGCGGACGACATGATGAAGGGGGTGCAATAGTGTCGGCTGATGTAATTTGTCCTGTAGAACAGAGAATGGATGATGAGATGGAGGTCGACCCTATGGATTTCCTCAATACAAACGCGTATGACTGTGACATAGAATTGATGAGTCAACCATATGACGAATCGGGCCATCAGCTTGCTAATGAGGATATGGATGATATGCCCGGGCAGGAAGGTCATAGCAGGGATTGTAAAAAGTCTCTCTTCATGAAATCCTCACAGGACACGCCTGAAGATGCCGCCTCAACACAGGCTCAACTATCCGGGCGCGAGGGTCATACAGTACTTAGCCCGGGAACACTGGGGCAGGGGTTAAGGAAGGGTCTAGAAGGTGTGCCCAAGAAAAAGGAGAGAAAGAGATCGGGGAAGATAGCTGCCTCCAAACAAGCCAGAGCACATAGCAGCCAGACGATGCATTCTGAAGAGCGTGTACCCGTGAAAGGTGCGGCCATGTTCCATCTCACGGGCGAGCCGATGCTACCGCCGAAACTGCTGGAGGCACTATCAGGGGATCTCAGGAGACTGCACGACCATGTGTTGTCGACTGAGAAAAGCCTACTAGCCTCAAAGGATCCAGGATATCCGACATACGTGGCTCGTGTGCCTGAGGGGAAGTGCTACGTCGAGACACGGCCCGCGGAGGTGTTCTTCCTGCGGTTTGACCATATCTTTGAGATGTTTCTGACAAGGCGGCTCGATTTTACAATCGTCCGCCTTTTTGCGCTACATATGAGCTCCATCATGAAGAGTGAAGAAGTCTCGCAAATCTGTGTGGCGGATCCGTACTACATGCATGAGTCTTTCTTGAGTCTCGGCGACTTTCAGCGTGAAACTGCTAGGGACTACCTCCAAAACTTCATGGTACAGAATAAGGACCGAGAAATTGTCCTCGTGCCTTATCATCCAAAGTAAGTCAGTTTCGAACAACCCTTTCATACATTTCAATCATTCCTTCTCTCTCTATGGGGAATAATTTTAGGTGTCTTTTCCCCGCAGCAACGGGCGCGCCATCCTTATCGTTCTTTACCCGCAAGTCTCCCACACCGTGTATTTTGACCCTTCCAGAGACTACGAGAAAAAAGACTACACCCACATAATGAATATTCTAGATGATGCTCTCCAAGGCTTCAGCTTTAGAGGTGGCCACATGCAGATCAGGAAACAAAGGAACAAGAAGATGGGTTTTGCGCATAAAACTAACTTCTCCTACATCCATGTCCCAAAACCAAGCAAGAAGGATGGATTATACATCCTCCATCTCATGATTCAGTTCAACACGGATCACCAAAACTTCGCATGAGAAGCAGAAATGATGATCATATCCACAAGTGGCTAGAATCTCATGGAGAAGCGAATTATAAACTTAGAGATGACTTCTTTCGCATCCAAAGTGACATTGCGACGATCATCATGAAAGAAGTGGTCGATGAGAAGGGGATGTTCCACCATGGCCCTATATCGTGAGCTGACGTCCGAACTCGCATAGGCATGCAACGTCTAGACCTCATGCTGTTCAAGAAGCTAGGGTCCATCCTCGATGATATGGAAGGATGGAACTTCTAGTGATTTATGATGCCGATGATGATGATATGTGTCGGTTGAACTTGTATACTATTTGTAGCGATGAAACTTTGTGATGTCCATGATCCCTGCTGAACTTGCGTAACGCTACTTTGTTAGTTTGCGTACGATGACCTGCGTGCCTCTAGTTAATTAATTTGCATATTGTATGTTGCATCTAGTTGCTAACCCTTTCTTTTTCGGTGTTCTCTAGTATATTTTGTTGCATATATATGATTGTACATCCTCTTCATGAACATGCATCTCTAACAGGTACCTAGTTTCTTGATGGCGAGATGGAACTGCTATGTCGTGTACAAAGGGAAGGTTCCGGGGGTGTACAACGAGTGGCATGAGTGTCAGGCGCAAGTGAATGGGTTCTCGGACGCCAGCCATAAAGGCTTCAAAAGCAAACAAGAAGGAGAAGCTAGTTACTTGAGGTTCATGCTAGCGCGAGAGAGGACTCGTAACCGCCATCTCATGTACTGCATAGTTCCGCTCTCAGTCATAGTGATAGCTCTTCTCGCGTATACCTTTGTTTAGATGGATGACGTTGTAGTTGCAAGTATTCGAGACTTGCATGTATCGCTATTTTCGAGATGATGACAAGATACCACTTTGTGTTGGATGATGATTATGACGAGACTATTTGTATGTATATGCTATGATTACATTTGTGGTCTCGCAGGCATTTGTATGTGTATCATGATGACATTTGTATGTGCTAAAGATTCTTCTATCAAACCTGTTCAAATACAAAACAAATATGCCAAAAAAAAAAGAAAAAACTACTAAAATTAGCAGTAGCGAGTGGAGAAAAGTTAGCAGCAGCGCAGTAGTAGCAGTAGCGCGCATAGGAGAAGCGCGCTATAGCTATTAGCAGTAGCGAGCTTCCTTTAAGTGCGCTGCTGCTACACTTGTGTAGCAGTAGAGCAGGTGAGCACGCGCTACTACTACGTGTTAGCTGTAGCGCCTTATTAGTAGCGCCAGTCCCGCGCTACTGATACACCTAAAACCCGCTCTGCTGCTAGCCTTTTCCCTAGTAGTGATAGTTTACATCGTCATGTGACCAACACCCAAAGGGTTTACTGGAGTCAATAATCTAGTTCACATTGCTATGTGATTAACACCCAAAGTGTTCTAAGGCATGATCATGTTTTGCTTGTGATAGAAGTTTAGTCTACGGGTCTGCCACATTCAGATCCGTATGTATTTTGCAAATAACTATGTCAACATTGCTCTGCACAGAGCTACTCTAGCTAATTGCTCCCACTTTCAAAATGTATCCAGATTGAGACTTAGAGTCATCTGGATCAGTGTCAAGATTAGGATTTGTCACTCCAGTATCGGAGAGGTATCTCTGGCCCCTCTCGATAATGCACATCACTACAAGCCTTGCAAGCAATGTGACTAATGAGTTTGTTATGGGATAATGTATTACGGAACAAGTAAAGAGACTTGCCCGTAATGAGATTGAACTAGGTATGATGATACCGACGATCGAATCTTGGGCAAGTAACATACCGATGAGAAAGGGAATAACGTATGTTGTTATTGTGGTTTGACCGATAAAGATCTTCGTAGAATATGTAGGAACCAATATGAGCATCCAGGTTCCGCTATTGGTTATTGACCGAAGATGTGTCTCGGCCATGTCTACATAGTTCTCGAACCCGTAGGGTCCGCACGCTTAACGTTCGATGACGATTTGTATTATGAGTTATGTGTTTTGGTGACCGAAGTTTGTTCGGAGTCCCGGATAAGATCACGAACACAACGAGGAGTCTCAAAATGGTCGAGAGGTAAAGATTCATATATTGGAAGGTTATGTACGGACACCAGAATGGTTCCGAAAAGGTTCGGGGATTTTTCAGAGTACCGGAAGGTTATCAGACCCCCCCCCGGGAAAGTTAATGGGCCTCATGGGCCATAGTGGAGAGGAGGAGGCAGGCCACAGGAGATGGCGCCCCCATAGCAGTTCGAATTGGACAGGGGGTGGGGGATGCGGCCCCCTTTCCTTCTCCCTCTCCCCCTCTTTTCCCTCTCCCCCAGTCCGTTGGAAGGAAGGGGGGAGCCGACTAGCACTAGGAATCCTAGTGGGACTCCCCCCACTTGGCGCGCCCCTAGGGCCGGCCGGCCTCCCCTCTCCTCCTTTATATACGGGGGCGGGGGGCACCCCAAAGACACACCAATAGTTCTCTTAGCCATGTGCGGTGCCCCCCTCCACAGTTTATTCCTCCGGTCATAGCGTCGTAGTGCTTAGGCTAAGCCCTGCGCGGATCACATCACCATCACTGTCACGACGCTGTTGTGCTGACAGAACTCTCCCTCGACCCTCTACTAGATCATGAGTTCGAGGGACGTCATCGAGCTGAACATGTGCTGAACTTGGAGGTGTCGTACGTTCGGTACTAAGATCGGTTGGATCGCGAAGACATTCGACTACATCAACCGCATTAACCTAACTCTTCCGCTTTCGGTCTACGAGGGTACGTGGACACACTCTCCCCTCTTGTTCCTAAGCATATCCTAGATAGATCTTGCGTGATCATAGGATTTTTTTTTGAAATTGCATGCTACGTCCCCCAACAGTATGAACCATGGAAAAGTTGGAATATAGTAGATATTACACCAATATAAATAAAGAATGAGTTCACAATAGTACCAAGAGTGGTGATTTATTTTCTTACACTAACGGAGCTTATGAGATTTTCTATTGAGTTTTGTGTTGTGAAGTTTTCAAGTTTTGGGTAAGGATTTGATGGACTATGGAATAACAAGTGGCAAGAGCCTAAGCTTGGGGATGCCCAAGGCACCCCAAGGTAATATTCAAAGACATCAAAGAGCCTATGCTTGGGGATGCCCCGGAAGGCATCCCCTCTTTCGTCTTCGTCTATCGGTAACTTTACCTGAGGCTATATTTTTCTTCACCAAATGATATGTGTTTTGCTTGGAGCGTCTTGTATGATTTGAGTCTTTGCCTTTTAGTTTGCCACAATCATCCTTGTTGTACACACCTTTTGAGAGAGATACGCATGAATTGTGAATTATTAGAATACTCTATGTGCTTCACTTATATCTTTTGAGCTCGGCAATTTTGCTCTAGTGCTTCACTTATATCATTTTAGAGCATGGCGGTGGCTTTATTTTATATAAATGGATGAACTCTCGTGCTTCATTTATATTATTTTGAGAGTCTCTAAAAAACATGGTAATTTTCTTTGGTTATAAATCTAGTCCTAATATGATAGGCATCCAAGAGGGATATAATAAAAACTTTGATATAAAGTGCATTGAATACTATGAGAAGTTTGTTTCCTTATGATTGTTTTGAGATATGAAGATGGTGATATAAGAGTCATGCTAGTGAGTAGTTGTGAATTTGAGAAATACTTGTGTTGTGGTTTGTGAGTCCTGTAGCATGCACGTATGGTGAACCGTTATGTAACGAAGTTGGAGCATGAGATATTTTTTGATTGTATTCCTTATGAGTGGTGGTCGGGGATGAGCGATGGTATTTTCCTACCAATCTATCCCCTAGGAGCATGCGCGTAGTACTTTGTTTCTATGACTAATAGATTTTTGCAATAAGTATGTGAGTTCTTTATGACTAATGTTAAGTCCATGGATTATACGCACTCTCACCCTTCCACCATTGCTAGCCTCTCTTGTGCCGCGCAACTTTCGCCAGTACATTAAACTGACCATTTACCTTTCTCAAAACAGCCACCATACCTACCTATTATGGCATTTCCATAGCCATTCCGAGATATATTGCCATGCAACTTTCCATCATTCCGTTTATTATGACACACATCATCATTGTCATATTGCTTTGCATGATCATGTAGTTGACATCGTATTTGTGGCAAAGCCACCGTTCATAATTCTTTCATACATGTCACTCTTGATTTATTGCACATCCCGGTACACCACCGGAGGCATTCATATAGAGTCGTATTTTGTTCTAGTATCGAGTTGTATTTCTTGAGTTGTAAGTAAATAAAAGTTTGATGATCTTCATTATTAGAGCATTGTCCCATGTGAGGAAAAAAGAGAAAGGCCAAATAAAAAAAGAGAAGGCCCAAAAAGTGAGAGAAAAAGAGAGAAGGGGCAATGTTACTATCCTTTTTCCACACTTATGCTTCAAAGTAGCACCATGATCTTCATGATAGAGAGTCTCCTATTTTGTCACTTTCATATACTATTGGAAAATTTTCATTATAAAACTTGGCTTGTCTATTCCAACGATGGGCTTTGAGGGAGTCCTGGACTAAGGGGTCCTCAGGCGTTCGGCCTGTTAACCATGGGCCGGACTGATGGGCTGTGAAGACAAGAAGACCGAGGACTGTACCTGTGTCCGGATTGGACTCTCCTTGGTGTGGAAGGCAAGCTTGGCGACCGACTATGAAGATTCCTTCTTATGTAACTGACTCTATGTAAACCCTAGATCCCCCCGGTGTCTATATAAACCGGAGGGGTTAGTCCGAAAAGGACATATTCATTACCATAGTGTAACGCCCCAAGACCATTGCGCCATGTTTCTTCCAGTTATTCGCTGTTGTTGCCTTGTCATTTGTTTGCGTGTCATGCATTTCATATCATGTCATCATGTGCATCGCATTTGCATACGTGTTCGTCTCATGCATCCGAGCATTTTCCCCGTTGTCCGTTTTGCAATCCGGCACTCCTACTTCCTCCGGCGTTCCCCTTTTGTCTCTTTTCGTGAGCGGGTGTTAAACCTCTTCGGATTGGACCAAGATTTGCCAAGCGGCCTTGGTTCACCACCGGTAGACCGTCTGTCAAGTTTCGTGCCATTTGGAGTCCGTTTGATACTCCAACGGTTAACCGGGGAACCGTAAAGGCCTCGTGTGTGTTGCAGCCCAACACCCCTCCAAAACGGCCCAATAACCCTTTCAAACCTCCTCCATCCTCTCGGCTATTCGATCACGACTGCGTGGCCAAAGACCGCACCTCATTTGGACTCTCCTAGCTCCCTCTACCTATATATTTGCACCTCCCCCCCAACCTGAAATTTTCGGGCGAAACCCTAGATCCAATCCTCCTCTGCGTCACCGGACATTTTCCCCGCCGCTGGACATGTCTGCCTCCACCTCTGCAGCCAATCCGGCACCGCCACGTCACCCCGCCACCGTCTCCACTACGCCTCCACCGCGCGGCCCTCCCGGCCCAGATCGGGGCCCGCCCGAGCCCATTGGGGCCCGGACAAGCCCGCGCGCTGCAGCCCGCGCTGCGTCGTCTCTGGCCGCGCGCCCTCTCGCTGGACTCCACCACCATCGCCGGTGTCTCGCTGGAGTTCCAGCACCGCGCCGCCACCTACATAGCTCGCCGCCGCCCGCACCCTTCACCGGAAGCTCGCGCCGCCGCCTCGGCTTCCGCGCTCCTCCGCCAGAGCTGCGCCTCG